>NC_136001.1:5502500-5525000 GCF_048128805.1 Centroberyx gerrardi | reverse complement strand
CTCCAACAAGCAAAATGAGAGTGGGTGTGTGTGTGTGGGTGGGGGTGGGGGGGGGATAATATATGCACATAGTAACGAGTTTTTCTTTCTTAATGCTAACTGACGGTCGGCTTGGCTCTAATCTTAAGACGTACACTATGCGCACAAGCACACACACACACACACCAGATGCCACCAACAGAAATCATAAACACACATTACAGGGTGAGTGTTTGAGTGTCAATTCTACAATAAATGTGTAATCAGTTCCATATTAATCTAACCATAATATACATACACACATAATAAGCATACATAGGCTTATACAATATGTGCACAGTGTACAATCTGTGAGATGATATATAGTCAGACAAGGATAAGGACAGCAAGTGAACATTTCCAGAGATGGTGTATTGGTCAAGATGTCTCACTCTGGAAACACAGTTTACCCCCTCTAGTCTGGGTTCAGTCCCACCAAACTAAACTCTAAGCTACGGCAAAGTCCCTGTATCTAATATCATTTACCACCAAAACTTCCAAACCTGCTTATATGGACTTCATATAGTATGACTATGAACGTAGTATTACTATCAGTATTGGTCCTTAATGCTCCCTGATGTGACTTTTTCCTTTAGACCTTTTGAGTTTTACTCTCCTTTTCAATGATAAAAATGTAGAGACAAAAGAAAGAAAAACTGCGGACTGGGGCATGGATGCTCACCCACCTCACCCTATCCTATCCTGTAATATGTGCAACGTGCTCTAGAGCGGAAAATATGAAAAAATAATAAAATCCGTAGAGTGGTAAAAATGGAAAACACAAAGCAATAATCTTCCAAGAAGAGAAAGGGAATGTTGTGTCTGTGCATAATCGCCCTCTGAGCCGGTTTCTTTGCTCCTGTTACATCTGAGCACAGTACAGCAGCAGACAGCCTCGACCTGGAGGCCTGCACACACACACACACACACACGCACACACACACACACACACAAAGTGGTTAATGTAGGTTACCACCCCTCATTCCAGGGCATTTGCGTTACAGTGTTCATCTTTGATAGTGTATCTTAGAGAGGCAGACAGACCTATCCCAGGGCCTTCTATTACACACATACACACACACACAGGAACAACCAGGTTAACACACACGCAGATGGATGCCAGTGCAGTAATGTAGGTTAAACGCCTAGCCATGGGCGCAACATCTGTATGTCCACCTGGGATCCAGTTCTGTCCTCCTTTACTGTCCTCCTCCCCTTTTTTCCCTCTCCTTGTCTTCTTCTCCTCCATTTCCTTTTCCTCCATTCATGTTTTTTACGAGTTCCACGTTTGCAATCGGACTTCCCCGCATAGAAGTGCGCAGGTCTTTCCTTCTCTTTTGTTGGGGCAACACCGGCGCAGAGCGTTCAGAGCGTGGCAGATGCACAAAAGTCGATATATATCACCTTCATAATTGCTGTAACACCTTTCATAAGACGGCCGGAGTGTTACACCGTGCTGATCATCAAATCGTCCAAATCCCATTTCGACTATCTCTACACAAGCAGTGGTAAGAGCTTTGTAAATAAAATACTGAAGTTGTCTTTACTAGTGCGTCTCCAATGTCCAAGTCTACACTTTGTTGCTTTAACAGTCAATGGTATATAAGTATTGGGACGGTGCCTTTACAATAAGTCCTATCTGTCAACTCTTCTACCATTTCTACCAGTTCTCATCAAAGTAGTGGGAGTACTTCCACCCAGACAAAAGTCAACTTTTCTACCATTTCTCATCAAAGTACTGGGAATACTTCCATCCAGAGATCGGACAACTTTTGTACCATTTCTAATCAAAGTAGTACGAGTACTTCCACCCAGAGAGAGACAACTTTTCTACCAACACTGGAGGCCAGCAAAGACCTATAATCCAGAGCAGCCTTTTCTTTTACCTCATAGTCATATTTTTGTTTATGTGAAATCAGCCAGCAGCACAGAAGATTATCTTTGGCTCAGTGTCCAGCGCTTTAGTCCCTGCTGAAGTTAACACACAGCTTTCAGACAGAATATTTCATGACAGCCACTCGTTTTCTGCTGCAGGCAACGGTTTTTTATTTTAATATTCTGCTGATGAGGGCTTATCTGGCGATATCTGGCTTCACACACTTGCACATGTGTGAGAGACACACACACACACACACACACACACACACAGCCAGCAGATTAACTGGACATGACAGAAGAGGAGAGTCATCAAGAGCTAAATCTCCAAGGTTACGTAAAAACACAAGAGTCAGAGCAGCAGCGATGGAGGGAGGAGAAGAAATGAAGCAGGGGAGTAGACTGAGGATCGATGACAAAATATGTTTATGTAACCCCACAATTATTTACATTCTATTTACATTGCTTTTATTGCTTAGTTAAAGCTCTATTGTGCGCTTATGTCCTATTTTTCTTTGCTGTATCCTATTACTATTTGCTGGTCCAACGACCCAATTTCCCCATGGGGATCAATAGTTTAATCTAAAAATCTAAAAATAAGGAATACAAGACTTGAGGAACAGTACATGAGTGCATTATCTATCTACCTGACCAATGGTTTTCATAAGTGTTGTAGTGGTTCAATTCAGAGGGTGAACTATGACCTCCAGTCAGTAATCATCATAATAGCTTTTATTTTTTACTCAAAACTGAGTTATCCACATATTCATGATCTTCCAATGTTACTTTAGGCTTGTGTTGTGTTATTTTTTAAGAACCTTTTGGGGTTAAATATCTAAAAAAAAATAGAAAAGAATGACTTACTTCAGAAAGATAGAATAGTAATATAATAGTAAATTGGGTTTAGATGGGTTTTCATAGCCTTGGTCACTGGGATAGAGGAAGGGACTGTATCTAGGATGGGTCTGAACCATGGCTATGGATTTATGTCTGATGCATCTCAGAACATAAGAGCATAAGTCTATCAAACGGCATGTGTCTGCATGAATATGTGAATAAGAGGGGGTGGGTGGGAGCGTGTAAGCATGCATATGTATGCATGCAACTGAAGGGACAATGCATATGAATACAACATTGACACAATCTTATACTGTCACATACAAACAGGGATGTAATGGAGGATGAACCCAGCTAAACTCACCTTTTTAGTCTGATATAAATCCTTATAATGTAAATTCATAGTATACATCCTTGTAAGTAGCATTAAACTAATGTTTCTCCAAACTACGACTACATTTCCCAGAAGCCCCCGCTGTTTCCTGATACATGCAGCACCTTTAAACCTCATTCGCGTCGTTCCCGAACAACACGCTTGGCATCCGAACGCGGCCGTTCTGAATCGTTCTTTCTGGAGAGCAATGTAACGTGGGAGATCACAGAGTGAGAATTTGCTCTGATCTTTTCCCTTCGGCAATGGAGGGAAGGGGGGATGGAGAGAGATGGAGAGATAGAGAGACATAGAGAGAGACAGGGAGAGGGAGAGAAAAATGGGGGGATGGGGTGGTTGAGGCCTCTCGACCAAATATTTGCAGTGAAAGGCCCGTCGGTGTCCATTAGGGTCTCTCTCTCTCTCTCTCTCTCTCTCTCTCTCTCTCTCTCTCTCTTTTTCTCTATTTTTCTGGGTGCATTAACCTCTTCTTCCCACTGCTCCAGAACAAAGGATGGACTGTATTTGTGTGTGTGCATTTGTGTATGTGTGTGTGTGTGTGTGTGTGTGTTCAATGCACTGACCCTCACTCCCACATATTGTACTCTCTCCCGCATCCCTCAACCAACATACACACACACACACACACACACACACAATACAAATACATGAAAATGCACACCTGCATAAACACACGCGAACAAATACTTGAAATGTATTAAAGCAATAATCCTCCCACTTGCAAATGTCACACACACACACTCATGTAACACACACACACATCCATGACAGCGCTTTCTAATAAATGTGTGTGATGTGTTCAGTGTTAAAATCCTCCTACGTATGTGACAAACACTGCACTTTCAGACAGCCCATCGTCATCGCTGCCACTTAGGCCTCCCCCACACACACACACGCACACACACACACACACACATTATTGTACATGGTTACATATACTGTACTGGAAGAGAGCAGTACGCTGGTACATGTCTTCCAACTGAATGATTTCCACTGAAATAAAATAATCCCTTCAATCTATTTCCTTAGCTCTTCTTCTATTTCTTTTCTTGGCACTTTGCTCTTACAAGATCCTTAAACGGTCACATGAATATTGTCATGGTGCTGTGACCTCCGACCTTTAACTTCTTCACGATAGAGACTTTGCACTTTCATATCTCGTAGTAACGCCATCGCGGAGGTCCAATTGTCTGTGCACAAATTATTTCTAAATATATAGCATAACAACCAGGATAGAAAAAGAGTTAGTTGTTGTGGTGTGGCTGTAGGTCCATTCAGTAACGTTCTCAGTAAAACTAGTCAGTACTAGTCTGCTAAGTTTTGTTTCCAAATGTAGGTTACTGTGACACAGTAAACTGTCTTGTCTTTAGCTCTAGTCTCTACTCCAAAACATTCTGAGTTGTAGCTTGAGAAGAGTCAGCTCAGTTAACCTAAACAAACTGCTGGTTTTTGGTTTTGTTAGCTAGCTAATGGCTAGTTAGCTAGCTAATTAATTTAGAAACCAATATCAGCATTACTGTACTAGCTGTACTAACGCTAGCTTCTTCTGGCTAGCTAACTAGTCAGCAGGCTCACTTAGCAATAGACACTGATGTTAATGTTAACATGCGACTACTAGCCACTACTGATGCTAGCTTCTACAAGATGTACGTTAGCTACTGCACAAATCATACGTGTTTACAACAAGACAGTGATGGTTAGCTAGCTAACAAGCTGACATTATCTAAACACAAAATCAATCAGATGTAGGCCTATCAGTGGTGGAATGATCAGTTCCCAGTCAAAAACAGAAGAGAAATTAACCAAGGCTATTCGTTTCTGTTGAGACGGACAAGTCATACATTTATAGCCTACAATCAGCTGTTCATTGTTGCCCAAGAAGTGAGGACCTCCAACATGGCCGCCAGAGGGTGTGTTACATCACCTGGAAGCCCTCTGTTGGTTGCCTGTAATGTTGTTGAAGCTTATTCTACTGTTGAGATAATTTTAAGTCACACTCGATAAGACCGTCAACTGCATACCTAACATGTAAAATGTAAAAGGTAGAAACAAAAGACAGATGGGCAGATGAAATCAAATAGACAGGCAGACACACTCAGACAGACTGGATGAGATAGAAAGAGAGAAATAGACAGACAGGCAGACAGACAGCTATAGGAGTAATGGTGGCCAATGAGGTAACATGTAGACAAGACATAATCGATATTCCCAATTAACTGTGGCAGACAGACTAATCAGTGTGTGTGTGTGTGTGTGTGTGTGTGTGTGTGTGTGCGTGTGCATGTGTGTGTGAGTGCTCGCAACTAGTGATAGTGACAGTAGTAAACTCATTGCATTTCTTTTAATTCCAACTACCAGAATGAAAGAATAAGGCTACCAAAAGAATATTTAAACACTTTTTTTTTTCCAACCAAAACATCAAATTTTTAAATAATTAACTCATGAAATAATTAAGGATTACACATAAATTCATCCATGGCAATAACAAACATTACAACAAGAATATGGTAAAGAGAACATGCGCAAAGCAGCATAAGTGAATCATGAATGAATGAAAGTTTCAGAAGCACACACACACACACATACACATTTACCAGCCCAAATTTAATTTTCATTCCATATCTTTTCAAGCCTTTCTGCTTTACCAGGCAATATAGGATGAGGAGTGATGAAGTCCGGGACAGAGAGAAGAAGAAGAACGGTTGTGAGCTGGATTCAAACCCACGGACAAGTACAGTACATTGTGTTTTGTAGCCTTAGTCCCACAAGGATGCCACACTCTGGCCCCCATTTCCTCTATTCCTTTGAATTTGAATTAGACAGATCTCAGCCCGCACGCTCCAACAAGGAAGCCTCTTTGTGAGGCTTTGACACACACACACGCACACACATACACACACACACACACACACACACACTGATGTAATGGTAACTAAAAAGGTAGGTAAACTATGACATCTTCATGATACAAACAACCACGAATATGAACAAAAATCAATAATACTTCCAGAAAGGCAATAATTACTTAACAAATGCTTCTTTTTCCTCTGAAAAACACCCCAAATATATAAAAACGACCTCATTTTGATACTACTTACTATGAAGTATGCAATTAAGTTCATATCATGAAGATTTCTGTCAGCCTGAAAAAGTGGGTAAACTCTATTCTGGCAATTAAAAGGTGGATAAACTGAATTTAGATGGGTTTAGCCTCCACTATATCCCTGCACACACACACACACACACACACACACACACACACATACACAAATACCTCTCTCAGTGCAGCTCTTGTGACCAGGTGTATGGCAGTGTTGGATGAGTGTGTTGTATCTCCATCCCCATCAATCCTTCAGCATCCAGGAAACAAAAAAACAACAAACACAAAGACTGAAGGACTGTCAGCTAAATCCACCGCAGAGACACAAAGACGGCAGATGGAACGGCTGGAGAAACGCTGAAAAATGACAATCTATCCGTCCATTTGTCTCTCTACGTCTTCATCACTCTTTCCCCTTTCTCTCTCTGTCCTCTCGCTGCCTCTCACTCCGTACACTCTCTCTCCTGCGCTCTCTCTCTCTCACACACACACACTGATTCTCCATCTGTCGCCGCCCCCTTGCTTTCACCCCTCCCACCTCATGAATTATTAATGAGCCTCAGGGCGCTGCACACACACACACACACACACCAGCCCCTGCTCCTTTGCTGTCAAATACACTCACAAACACACATTACAAGCTGTGCACAACTGTCACCCACACATGCAAGCCATGTACTTTAGAAAAAACATTGTACAATTCATAGTCATGTCCGTATTTGATATAGAGACATATAGAGACATTTGATATAGACTTTTATTACAGGAGAAAAAAAGTCACAATCAGCATTGTGATTTATTTTTTGATTGAGTTTTTGTTACATTGTCCCATTGGTCAACTTAACTGTTAAGTGATAAGAGCATAGAAACCAAAATCATCCATGTGTCCCCAGTAGATCATTGGCTGTAGTGCTCCATGCTAACACTTTAGCATACACTGTGTTGAGTGATAGTAGGCTCCATGCTAACACTTTAGCATTGTTGAGAGATAGTAGGCTCCATGCTAACACTTTAGCATACACTATGTTGAGTGATAGTAGGCTCCATGCTAACACTTTAGCATACACTATGTTGAGTGATAGTAGGCTCCATGCTAACACTTTAGCATACACTATGTTGAGTGAGAGTAGGCTCCATGCTAACACTTTAGCATACACTATGTTGAGTGATAGTAGGCTCCATGCTAACACTTTAGCATACACTATGTTGAGTGATAGTAGGTGCCATGTTAATACTTTAGCATAGCCTACATTATGTTGAGTGATAGTAGCTCCATGCTAAAGCTTTAGCATACACTATGATGAGTGATAGTAGGCTCCATGCTAACACTTTAGCATACACTATGTTGAGTGAGAGTAGGCTTCATGCTAACACTTTAGAATGCAATAGTTTGCTAGTTAGTGTCAAACTCTGAACTTGGCAAGGCTGGTTTCTGCTACTATGCACCTTCTAAATGAAACAGACAGGAAAGCACTTTGAATTCCCCTTCAATGATTTTGAAGCAATATATCTCAAAATTTTCTTTGATGTTTGTGAAATGCTGTTGATAATGTATTTCTCTGTATGCTCCTGGAATGTGTGACTGCATTGTATTGTGTATATTCTAGTTTTTTGTTCTCAGTTCTCTCGCAAAAAAGAGATCTCTACGAGACTACCTGATTAAATAAAAATGTGCATCACTTCTACACTCACACGCATATACATGTAACCCATAAAAGCTCAAACGCACGTCATCCATGCGTGAACACGCGCAAACACACGCAGGTCACGGAGAAGACAAGGCTGATCATGCGTGAATGCAGAGCACACACACACACACACACACACACACACACACAGGGTCGTCCATGCGTGCAGGGCAGGGGAGGAAGCCCCCCTCAGCTGGAGGGTATCAGGGCTTTCTCATAGCCGAGACATGGCTGGAAGGAAGGTCAGTCAGAGAAAATGTGGGTACATGTGTGACACAGAGAGAAACTCGACGAGACCGAGAACAAGCAAAAAATAAAAGGACAGAGACAGAGAAAGGCAAAAAGAGAGAGGAATTCCAGTTTTCAGTCGTGGAACTGTTTTACATTATTCCAGATGTTGCTGATTATGCACTATTGTGCAACACATGTTTTCAAGCCAAACCATTTGTTATTTCAATATGGTTTGAAGGCATAAACTGCAGGATATTTTGTATCCTGCTTTGGCAATATTATTGTTGTCGTGACAAAAAAAGTAAAGTTATTGAACTGATGAAGAGGCCAAGAGAAACTGGAAGGAAAGGGAGGAAAAGAGCCAAAGGCAACAGAAAAAGAAGGAGCAAGACATCCAGAGGGGAGAATAAATGGAGATGGGGTGGGGGGTGTGGGGGTTGGGGGGGCGGGCGTAGTTGTGGCCTTGGGGGCATGCTAAGTACCCCCCCTACAGCGTTTAGACTGGCCTGAGGGCTGGAGAGTACCGTGTGTGTGTGTGTGTGTGTGTGTGAGAGAGACAGTGTATATTTATATATTTATCTATGCATGAATGTGCTGGAAAGTGTGTCTTTGCACTGCTGTGTGTGTGTGTGTGTGTAAATCCTCCAGAGTGTTTTGACCTCCTCACCTCGGCCGGCATTTTCACCTCCCTTCTGTCTCTGGTCGCCCCCCCTCCCTCTTGTGTGTGTTTATGTGTGTGTGTGTCCATCCTTAACCAATCAGACACATTGAATCATACTTTGACCCCACCCCCAGCCAACCTAACCCAATCAATAACCCCCCCTCACCCATGACATGCAAATGACCCTTGCATAAGATTAAAACATATGCCCTAACCACAATAGGCTAACCTTTACGCCCCCCCCCCCCCCCCCCCCACACACACACACACACACACACACGGCTTTCTCAAGACATGCACCAAGACAATCACACACACACACACACACACACACATAGGCTGCACAAACAAAAGCAAAGACAACATCAACTCGTGCCCAGATGGACTCCAGTCGGTTGACCTCAGCTCATATACACAACAGACAAGCAAACAGATAAACACACATAGAGACGAGTGCACTTGACCCCCCCACCCCAACACACACACACACACACATGCACACACACACACACAAATCAAATAAAGGAAAACATACATCGACTTGTTCTTAACTCAAACTTGAAGCTTGAATGTAACTTGACCAGACGCTCTCTTTATATAACTTCCATCATTTTAATAATATCTAACTATGATTTATGAATTTGTATAACACTGCATTTATATCAGCCTACAAAGGTGTGACCCCCAGTCAAACAACCAAGAAGAAAAACAAAAATCAATTGTATTTTCAGAAAATGTATGCCTTTCTCCCCCTATAAAGACTCCATAATCATATAACGTACATCAGTTTGATACTAGTTATTATGATGTATAGTATTCATTAACATTATGAGGATTTAAATCAGCCTAAAAAGGTGGTAAACTGTATTCTGCAAATAAAAAGTTGGGTAAACTGGGTTTAGGCTCTGTCGTCTGTTTCTGTCGCTGTGTCTTTAAGGCTCATTAATATTAACGACCCTCTGTTCTGATTGGCTAACTGTTTCAAGAGTGAAACGTGAGACACCGCGGCCCAGCAGCTACAGGTAGGGAAAACTCTCCGGTAATAAACAATGACAACCGCTCAACGGCTTTGAAAAAAACATGTTGTTAATCTATTATTTCTTACAAAAATGGTAATGAGCGAACCTTTGTGACGCCACAAAGTTACGGAAGTCCAAACGGCTCATTTACGGCTGTTAATTCTATGGCCCGTAGATTTATAACTTCTGAAAACAAAATCTCAACCGTCATCATTGGTGAAGTCCATTATGAACCAACGGCACAAAAAACTTTAGCTGTGTGGCTAACTTCACTCACTTCCCGTGTAAACAAAACAATTTCCACTTGAACTCTTGCTGGAAGAGAGATCTTCTGCCATTGAAAGTTCATTCTTTTTGTCAAATTTTATGTCTATTTTACCAATCCCCTAAACAAGCCTGACAGGTTTAGATGTGTCTCACTAAAACTAACTAACCATCCAGCCTTAGAGCTCATTTTCTTTTCTATTTTCTTTCACTTTTAAGGCCCTGACACACCAGGCCGACGGTCGGCCGTCGGCCAATGTCGGGCCGTCGGTAAGCGTCTGTGTCCCTAGTTTTTGCGGTGTGTCCCGCACCGTCAGCACTAGTCGGACCCCTGTCGGCGTCTTTTCGGCCGATTGAGCATGTTGAATCAGCGTCGGAGCCCGTCGGTGAGAGAGATCACTCTGATTGGTAGTTCGTGTTTTGCCTCTGGATGATTGGACTGATAAATTCCTTCAACATGTGGAACTGAACAGGAAAGAGCCGAGCGAAATTTTTAAAATCGGATGTTTCATTTATGTCTAGCTCTCGACACAGGTTCGGGAAAGCCCCTTGAGCCTGTTGCTGGAGTATTCATGATTTCACCCATTTAGTGCAGTTTCTCCTTATTTTTCGCCTCTGCCTCTTCCTTTCTTCTTCCACAACCAAAAGACCAAGGGCTGACAACGCCAGTGCCATTTGCAACTTCTTATCATACATATGGTATGGAGAGTTATTTCCCCTCACGCAGGCGCAGAACGTACGTGCTAGTTGGCCGTTGGCTGTAGTCTTTGCGGTGTGTTCAAGTGCAACTTTTTGGACCAGACGCAGGCGACGTGAGGCGACGCAACAGTCGGCCTTCGTCGCCGCTGGTTCTTTGACGTCGGTTTGGTGTGTCAGGGCCTTTAGGCTAACGCTAGTTGCCTACGATTAGCCTACTTAACATACTGTATGCTAAAGCGTTAGCATGTGCACCAGACAGAGCTATCTAGAAACACAGGGATGATTTTGGTACCAATCCTCTTGTCAGATACTGGGTAAGGTGACCAATGGGCCATAACAACTGGTATCCTTATTGATCCTCATTACCAAACTGATTACTAGTTGATATGTCTTTCCAATGCCAAGTATATGGTCATTTGATTTTTAAGTGTATCCTGGGGTTCAATGGAGAGTTTTAGTATCCCATGATGGTCTAAATGTTTCAGAGGCCTTTCTACCCTGACAAGAATACAATTATGTGGGAAACACTGAATCTTTCCTGTCTCTTTGTATATAATGTAATATAGCAAAGGAAATGGATGAATGGGGAAAACAGAAAGAGGGGGGAATGAAGTAGAGAAAAAAGAGGACAACTGGAGTCACAGTAGATGCCGGGGGGCCGAGAGTTAATTAACTCTGTTGTTGACCCCTATACACACACAAACACACACTCACACACAGTGCAGCCATAGTCTTCCGGTTATTGAATTGACACACACACACACACACACACACACACACACAACAGCTGTAGAGCAGACTTGTGTGGAGGGTCGAACAAGTCAAATAGGTCGAGAAACACTCATTAGTTACCAGGCTATTAAGGGGAGTACTAGTGACTAAATGTGTGTGTGTGTGTGTGTGTGTGTGTGTGTGTGTGTGTGTGTGTGTGTGTGGAGAAGTAGGTGGATGACATTTGGGATTCTGAATTATGGTCATTATTCTCAGTTTGATGTATGCAGGTAGAGTACACACACACACACTTAAACACACTTTTTCCTTAATAGCGGAGAATTCCTTCCCATTCTCACGTCAGCAGAGTAGGCATGTGTGTGTGTGTGTGTGTGTGTGTGTGTGTGTCCAGTGCTGCTCCATGCTAAACAGATACAGTATGTGGGCTACTATCAATAAGGCTTTGTGTCCTTGATGGAGAGTTGTGGACGGAGCCAAAGAACATGGGAGGAAGAGACAGTGGCCATTGTGCAAAACAATGTCCAGATCAGTCAAACACAGCTGGAAACATCACAGTGCAACAGCGCGGCAGCCAGGAGCAGCTGTGGTTCCTCATGTGCTTTTCACCCCGTCACCTCCAGATCACGATTTCATTGTCTCTATTATTTTTTATTATCTGTCACACTTATGGTTTCAGTTAGAAAAAAATGTGCTTTCTGTGACTTTACTATAGTGTGAGAAAACTGTTTTTATCTCATGATGTTGAGATAATTCAATCATGTAAAAGAAAAATGAGCAACTCAGCTTCCGTACAAATAGTAAAACTGCAGGATAAAACTATTTCAAATAGAAGGTCATTTCATTGGCATTTGCATCTACAATCAGCCTCCAATTTTGACCTAATAAATGATGAAGCTAAACAACGGAATTATAATCACTAAAAGAAAAAAAGGACGGTATTAAATATGTCTTGGCAATTCATATGGGGGTTAGCTGAGATCTAAAGAAAGGGACTGGAGCCATTTTCACATAAGGGATAACAATTATCCACACATACACACACACACTAACCCAGCAAACATTTCAACGTCGATCAGAGGTCTAATCGACGTTGGTCCTGGAGGTCGATACGACGTCTAGTGGAAGGGCTGATATGAAAGTTTTTCTGACGTCGGCCTTTCGACCCACGTCGTTTCAACGCCTCATAGACAACATCAATCCACGTCGTTTCTACGTTTTATAGATGACATTTCAACTTATATAAAATTTATTTTTCAGCAAAGCCACTAAATACCCACAAACTTATGAAAGAGAATAGAATTAAGCTAAATTTCACGTCTTTCTATGACACCTTGTAGTGTTTTTTTATGGAATACTATGGAATCTTTAACCCATTTAGGGCATAGAGAAAGCATAAATACATTACATAATACTCTTGAATAAAAGAAAGCATTCGGGATGTAGAGAAAACACAAAAAACATTTTGAAAATAATGTTGTATTTGCTTGTTTATTGAGACAAATCCCAAACCCCGTCCCCCAGTCCTTGCTGGTGCATGTTGAAGTCCTATGGCTGCTTTTTCGTTTTCTGTGGCCTTCACCTTCCATCTCTTCACAGCAGCTGGAAAAAAGGCACAATAAAAAAATGTATATTCATCTTTCCAGAGCCTCTTCAGACGTTGGAGCATTTTTTGACTGTCAACGGTGGAGGCACCTGTCTGCGGCCAGGTCCTGTTGGAAATCAACGCCATCTAGCGCCCCAGCCTAAAGGGCTTTCTGTCGGCTACACCAACTCCATTTAGCTAGCAACATCAGCAGCTACCACCCCCCTCACTATGAAAAAAGACAGGAAAAATAGAGAAGAGTGGGTCCTAAAAATAACCAAAAACTCACAGGATTAATGCACAGGAAAACTGCTGTGCCACATGAATATGCACGTTTCATTTTCCACTACATAACACATAGCTAGCATGCTAGCTGTGTTTTTTTCCCCCAATTCTTATTTACAAATACAAAAACCAGCTATCTAGAAAAAAAGCCATGTAGCCTCAATCTCAACCATTTAGAATGCAAAGGGTAAAAGCATAACACGTCTGTGCAAATACATTTGCATTTTAAATCGAAGTGCCTTTTGTTAACTCACCTGACCAGCTCGCCTCCCCTGTCGAACTCCCCAAGTCACTGATCTCACCGTTGGCGCGTGCATCGGAGGCCGAAGGGATTACTTAGTGTTGATGCGCAAGGAAAAATAGTTTCTACAAAGGCAACTAGAGGAAATGCTGGAATAAAAGATAAACCTATTTTAGCCCCTATATTGGCCATATACATGATAGCATACTGCGTTTAGAATAATAACCTTTGCGATTCATGCGTAAACACTACCGATCGCACTCATGTTACAAAATTTTATCCTTGTAATTTAATAGTGTTTATTCGGTTACACCACTGTTTTCAAGTTTTCCTCGAAATCACCATTCCCCTAAGATTATGTTGTCATGTCGGCAAATGGTCGAAATAAAGTCATGTTCCTCGACGCAGGTTGAGAAGGTAATGATCGTAAACTAGAACTACTACTAAAGACAAAAACTATACTGTCTACTTGTAGAACTAACTCAAAAAATATATGTAGGCTACACGTAATGTTTTTAGTTTCCGTCTTTGCGTTTATGTGCAAGGCAGAAAAGAAAATTTGTTTTGGGCAGAGAATTTTTGTTTATTTGTACTGAAAGCTAATTGAAAAATTCAACAGTCATCCCTTTAAAAATACTAAAACTAGAACTGAAACTGAATAAAAACAAAACGAGAACTAAACATTTGTGCAGAATAGAAACTAAAACTAACTAGAAGGGCAGGGAGAGCGCAGACCTCCGCCAAGGTTCGTGCTATTATTGCTTGTTCGTGAGTCGGATCCGGATCCGCTCCAAAATGTAATGGGTTCTTCCTTGGCCCATGCTACACCCTTCCACGAAGTGTCATGAAAATCTGGCCAGTAGTTTTTCCGTAATCCTGCTAACAGACAAACAAACGGCACCGAAAACATAACCTCCTTGGCGGAGGTAACAAACCCACACTGAAAATTGCATAACTATAAAAACGAATGAAAACTCCCAAACTATAATAATCCTGACACACACACACACACACACACATGCACGCACGGCCACACATGAAAAGCCCCCCTTCATCGGTATCAGGTAGCTCACTAATTGAGCTGTTTAAAAATTTAGAGCGACAGAGCGAGAGGAGGGAGAGATGAAGGGAGAGAAGGAGGGAGGACAAGGAGGAGGCGAAGGTGGAGGGGGGGGGGGGGGGGGATGAATAGAAAGCGAGGGAGAGACAAGGCAAATTCCACTCATGGCGGTTCCTCTGGCTAAGAGAGAAGACAAAGAGTTGATCAAGTGATAGTGTGTGTGTGTGAGAGAGAGAGAGAGAGAGAGAGAGAGAGTCATAGAAAACGTTAGCGGTGCAGCAAACAGCTCTTTAACCCCATGCGGACTCCTGGAAGTGGAACAGAGCGAGGTACCATGAACCTTCCCACCAGCCTCTGTTGTTTATTTCGCTCTAATCAAGCGGCCCGCTTCATTAGGAACAAACAAGGAGTTTAGGACGGGCGCCAAACATGTGAATGTGTGTGTGTGTGTGTGTGTGAGTGTGTGTGTGTCTGTGTTGGACCCCACCATCACCAAATAACCAAGAACCAAAAATTTTGTGAATCAAGTCCAGATGCTCATCTCCTGTTTGCATGTTGTGGCCACATAAAATGTAATTAAAGGAGAAGTGCCGCCTTTTCCGTCTTTCAAAGCAGTGGTCCGGGGACCACCAGGGGTCCTTGAGGGGGTTCCAGTGGGTCCCCAGCAAATTGATGAATTGTTAAACTTCACCATTATTTCATTTAGAAGAAGTTAACACAATTAGATAATGTAGACTGTTTTGATCATAGTTTCTCTGTTATCTCTCTAGCTACAATACAGATAATCATGTAATCTTGGAATTCTGGACAAAATCATATCTGACAATAAAAATATTCCCAGATTTGAGACAAAATCTCATCAAATAGGGGTCCGTGGCTCTAATGTGAACTAAATAAGGGGTCCTTGATATGAAAAAGGTTGAGAATCACTGTTTCAAAGGACTATTCTTCTGTTCTCCGAAAGTTACGACAGTTGCAATTTTCCATGTACAAGTCTTCCAGAATGAATTTCCCCTGAATGTTACAGCCAAATAAACCTGACGCTGTGGACCAAATTATCATCCAGATAATGCTGGTTAGATGAATACCATGACATTTTTGAAAGACGCTCAGGGCCAGAATGTTTTGTCGTTTCAAACTGTTTTACACCCATAAACAAATGGAGAAAGACTGGGAGGCATGGCACTCCTAGGAGCAGAAACACAGCTAGTTGTACATGAGGGTCTAGACGTTTTTCAGGACACAGGAGCAAAACAGGAACCAGTGTTTACCAAACATCATTGACAAAAATAATATTTACACATTTTGAATCCAAGACCATTGGAATGTGTTTTTCTTTTACATCGGTCAAGGTTAGGCCACCCAGGTCACCGACTTCAGACCTATATATGGAAATGGTGATCACACCGAATTACCAAAATCACAATCTCCCCAAACACACACACACACACACACACACACACACACACACACATTCATACCAGCAAGCAAACACACACCCCCAGCAAAAAAAACGGTGCTAACTAGCGTGCAGCAGCAGCAGCCGCGGGCCGCTGACCTCCAGGCTGTCAGGGGGTCAGGTCAAGAGGCTAAGTCCAGGACAGAGCACCCTGGGTGGGGCTGATGGAGCGGGCAGCTGGCCTCTCTGCTGGAGGCTGGAGGGAAGGAGTCCGTCCATCCATCCACCTCCTGGACCCGGCTGGGGAGAATCGCACTGAGCACAGAGAGAGCCAGCCAAGGAACATATGAGTCTCACACACACACACACACACACACACACTGATGTACAGCCAGCCCAACTTGATCAACCCATTTCCTGTAACGCAAGAACTCTGAGGCCACTTCCAGTAACAGACTGTTCTCTACAGAGGAGAAAAACACAGTCAGCTATTATGCACTGTATGTCTTCACAGAGGGTCAGATCTTGGTCGGGTCTTAAATGTCTTGGCCCTGAAGCCAATGATGGTGTGTGTGTGTGTTTGTGTGTGTGTGTGTGTGTGTGTGTGTGTGTTTACTCTTGACATCACACACACACACACACACACCATCATTGGCTCAAGATCTGACCCTCTGTGAAGACATACAGCGCACACACACACACTTTCTTTCTCTCTCTGTCTCTCTCTCTCTCTCTCACACACACACACACACGCCTGAGGTGTGTTTTTAATTCTCTCATGCTAGAGCTGCCCACCCACACACAGAGCCAGGAAAAAGAGGGAAATAACAGACAGACAGACAGACGGAGAGAGAAAGAGAGACCGACAGAAAAAAATGAGAGGGAGAGAAAAGAGAGAAAGCATTGGAGGAGAAAGCAAGAGAAAGAGAGAGAGAGGGAGTGACAGAGAAAGATAGACAGAGAATGCTGGAGAGAGCAGCTGTTGGAGACAGTGAGAAAAGAGAGAGGCTCGTTGTATGGAGGTAAACAAGGGACACACCGGTAATTGAGCAGCCGTTGCCATGGCTACATCGATGCTGAATATCCGCTCATACCTCCCCCTCAGACATACACACACACACACACACACACACACACATCGGGTTCAATCATGCACACCGACAGAAGGCAGACACACATCAAAAGGAGAATCAATGGCAAAGAGACTTACAACTAAAAACAGCCTTCAACTGCAATTCATTCATTCATTCAATTAGATTTTATTTTTAAATTTATTGTTTTTTTAATCAGGTAGTTTCATTGAGATCCATATTTCTTTTTCAAGAGAGACCTGAAAGTAAAAAATGACAAAATCTATGAGACAGTGCACTTAAAACTGACAGCAATCACAAATATCCTAGAAATTGAGAGCGACAAGAAGTGATTTGCGGTCTTTTTTTTATATTCATAAGGTGCTTTGTGGCAGAAACCAGCCTTGCAAAGAGTTTATGTGTGGGGCATTTAAAACCTATTTAAATATTAAAACTCTATTGAAGTGTCTGTCATCACAGCCACCATTCACTGATCAGAACAGTTGAATTGGACCTTTACCTCGTTCCTCCACTTCGGATGATTTGTGCGTTCTGCGGTAAGCTGAGTAACACACTTTAACCCCTGTGAATAATTCAAAGTATTCTAATGAATGCTAATGAATGCTACTTGAATTCTAATAAATAGTTCTGGGGGCTTTTAAACTGGACTCCCGGCGATGTTGTGTCTTCTTGAAGGGGGCATAATTCAGCTGGAGTCTGTCTGGTAGAGGAGAGAGAGGGGGAGACTTATTGAATGAAGTGAATCATTATGAATGTTTATTATATTAGTGCTGATAACCCTGATCGTTATTGATTTTTGTTTAATTACTAATAGTCATCTGTCAATGTCTGTAATATCAACTCGATTGATGCTGCTTTGCCAATGTGGGTTTCTCTCCTGTCATGTCAGTAAAGCACATTTGAATTGAATTGAATTGACAGAGAATAGGCTAACCCAATCAAAACACTGGAAGCCTCTAGAATAACCACATGATGATAACATGTTTTATCACATGTAATCATGTCATCACATGTTATAACACGTGGAGCACCTGAAAGGGTTCCAAAACCACACATTTCCACATATTGCCCTTGTGATGTGATGTGTTTCACATGGGATTTTTCCACATGTGAAATTCATGTGGTTACAGGCAATGAAACAGACAGCTAACCTTGGTCCTAATGATCACACTTGCATTTATGTTGCTGGACACATTTCTACACTACGCTCTTGTATTGAGATAATGTAAAGTAAAGGCTTTTAATAAATTTTGCAATCATAACAAAGTGTCTCGGACCCTCTTTGGTTTTGAATTCTAGCAGTACCATTCAGAAGAGCAGCTGTTGATTTGTGACATTTTGACATTTCTGGCACCAAGCAGGGCTCCCGAATCTTTGTTCTTTTCCAACATTGGCTTTAGTTCAGCATGCATTATCAACACATAAAGGAGAATAAATCCAATGCAGGCAATACCTTGATTGTGACACAAAGCATCTGCAGAAAAATTATGTAGTGGTGGCAGATTTATCTCATTTGAAATGAATGAGCTTCTATCAGCGCATCAAGTGTGATCCCAGCATTAGACTAAGAGGCCCTGAGGACTGTCGCTGGGTTGGGAGATTGGTGGAGGGGTGGATGAAAAAAGAAGAGGATGGTTGTGGATGAGAGAAAGACGATTAGGGTGATCTGGGGTGGAGAGAGGAGAAAATGGGACAAACATGGCTGATGAGGAGGAGAAAAATGAGGTTAGAAAAAAGAGGAAAAGGCACTTGCCACTAGGGTGAGAGGGAAATATACAGGCTGCTCATATCAAACTGATATCAGTCTTTTATTAAAAGTCAGGTCTGGTCCAGTCCACGTCTGACATGATGGAACTTCCTCCCTGACCACAGATAGTCTTAATCACTAGTCTGGCTTTCAGTGGAGAGTTTTCGTGCCCCATGACTTTGGCATCTGACATCAGTGTATATAATGTAATATAGCAGATACAATGGATGACGAGGGAGAGAGTGCTGGTGGTGGAATCCAGAGCGACTGAAGTGGAAAGTCATGAGAAGGTTTGAAGGAGAGAAGTAAAAGGGGGGGGGGGCAACTGGGCACACAGCAGACTAGACACATTATTTACACACTCGCTGACAGCACGACATGTCAGCAGTGGTGTGTGTGTGTGTGCGTGTGTGCATGTGTGTCCAGCCAGCCTACAACACTACTTCCCTGATTGTCAAGTCAAATAAAGGTTGTCGCGCGCCAAGCCTATTGTCCTTAACTGACCCCCCCCCCCCCCCACACACACACACACACACACACACATAGACCCCCCCCCACACACACACACACACACACACACACTCAAATCCCCACGTCTTTGTCTCCAGCAACAGGAGGTGTGGTCGTTTGCTACAGTTAATGACTTGGCGGGGCCACAAGGGCCAAGCGGAGGCACGGGTCATTCATTCATTTAGCCCCCTAAGCCTCCTCAGACCCCCACCCACCCACCCACCCACCCCCCCGCCCCCCCGCCCCCGCCCCCGCCCCAGCACACACGCGCGCACACACACACACACTATCTAAAAACATAACCTGCCAATGCTGCGGAAGTTTTATTTACATATAAAACAAATTTTAACTATACATTTCAAAAACCGGTGATGTCAATAGGCATCTATAAAGTTTCTTCACTTTCTGAAACATATATATACACACACACACACACACACTCTTTTGCTAAAACTCTCTTCATGGCCACAAACACACACCCATAGCCCCCCACACACACCCACAACCACAGTGCTGGCGTCTGGAGACACAATGGTGTGTGGTAGCAGCTGGTCAGCAGTAGCCATAGGAGTCACACACACACACACACACACACATGCATACATACAATATCTACAAGCCCCTGCATGTCTAATGACGTGCCAAGACGACATAAGAACAAGAGAAGACAACTTGACTGGCCATCTGTGGCATGGAGGCCATGTGGAACATCTGCCCCAATCAATAACACACTCACTCGCGCACACACACACACACACACACACACACACACACATTTACATATGAAGGCATGCATGAGCGAACAGACATAAACCCACACAGGCATGTATGCATGCAAAAGCTCATAGACACATGTTGAAAAATGATCATTGACACACTATAATGTTATATACATTTGATGTTTTTATACCGCCCCCGACACTGGGTCCATCATTACAAACGCAGGTTGCACAGCCAAGCTTTGTTCAAACCCACAGAACTTTATTTAACATTCTAGTCAAGATAACAAGTTTTCCAAAGACACCAAACATGTCATGCTGAATTACAGGGAAATGTGTATAAAATGATGCACAAACATCTAGATTTTTCCATTTGATGTAATGGTGCAGCCATAAAAATATGGCATCTTGTATTTTAATATTTAATTCAATATAAGCAGCTAGAGCTTCAAGAAAGAGTTGGAACGAGCAGATACAGAATATGGATGTGACATTGTTGTAGTTAGGATTTATTTTTTTTCTAACTTTGAAGGGAAATTTAAAGGTAAAAGTCAGGTAAAGTCAGGGTACAAGGGGTTAAAAATGCCAACAATGGACAGCTCTACCCCCTGAATGAATTCTAGCTTTTTCATGTCTTTGGTCCTGCTCTATTTCACCAGCTTAAATCCTCTGGAGATGTAAAATGTCTTCTTCAGTATAGATCTGTCTTTTAGAGTGACACTCATGTCTGCTATGAGACACTGGAGAGTACTTGGAAACACTGGTGCTACATATAGTATGTGTTGCATGTTGTACATCATGTAATCAATTGTTTTCAGCTATATGATTAGAAAATCCACTCAAAATGTATCCATGTGTCCCCGGTAGATCATTGGCTCCATATCATTGGATGCATGTCATTTAAAAACATACTGAGCGGGATTTTCCCCTTTGAAACTCATCCAAAAATGATCCTACTCAATCATTACTTATGGCCCACTGGCAGTGTGTGTCGACCTTTTGGCAGTAGGTGTGTCCTGCAACCAAAGCCACTGCTATATCATTATTATTTTATCTAAAAGCCTCGCTGGCTGCGGTAGCGGTCTGAACTCTAAAGGCCCTGACACACCAAACCGACGTCAAAGAACCAGCGGCAACGAAGGCCGACTGTTGCGTCGCCTCACGTCGCCTGCGTCTGGTCCAAAAAGTTGCTCTTGAACACACCGCAAAGACTACAGCCAACGTCTAACTAGCACGTACGTTCTGCGCCTGCGTGAGGGGAAATAACTCTCCATACCAGCAGGTAGCGGTAGTCTGTATTCGTCATTCAAAAAGGGAAACCGGAAGACCTAGGACTGCGGATATACAAACCGTAAACAAAGCAGCGTTTGCTTACCATTTTCACACCACTCTTGCTCATCACAGACAGTTTCGCTACTTCTAATCGGGAATATGTCTGATAAGAAATTGCAAATGGCACTGGCGTTGTCAGCCCTTGGTCTTTTGGTTGTGGAGATGGAGAATGGAGAAGAGCCTTCTGTGTGTGCCCTCTTGACTTCATCGTTTGCTTGCTTTCGTCACTTCCGTTTCTCTTCTCGTGCCAATCAGAGTGATCTCTCTCACTGACGGGCTCCGCCGCCGATTCAACATGCTCAATCAGCCGAAAAGCTGCCGACAGGGGTCCGACTAGTGCCAACGGTGCGGGACACACCGCAAAAACTAGGGACACGGACGCTTACCGACGGCCCGACATTGGCCGACGGCCGGCCGACGGCCTGGTGTGTCAGGGCCTTAAAACAGAGCAACTGGTCAGAGCTAGTGTGTATTGTGAGCTGGCAGCTAGCTGCCGTTAGCGTAGCTTCATTGTTGTAGAAAAGCTGATAGCTAAGCTAATCGACACTTACCTGTCCAACAGAAAACAGGCCAATTCCACACGCTCTTCATCCCATCCTCTCCTTCAGTACTCTCCAACGGGTAAAAACCAACAGATTCAGTCTCATTTTGGATCCAGTCTTGTCTGCTTGGCGTTTTGCCTCGCTGTACTTTTTTACAGGTTTTTACCGTTCTGGCGCAGGGAGGAGGGGTCAACTTTGAAAGTTGTGTTTACAAGCCACAAGCAGCAAAATCCTACTCAGTATGCCTTCAAGATTACTCTGCCATTTAGCTTTAGAGTGCTTCAAGTTCTCATTTTCTCTCTCATGAGATAATGCTAGTAGTCCACTATCACTCAGCGTGGTGCTAAAGCCTTAGCATGGAGCCTACTATCACTCAACATAGTGTATGCTAAAGTGTTAGCATGGAGCCTACTATCACTCAACATAGTGTATGCTAAAGCCTTAGCATGGAGCCTACTATCACTCAACATAGTGTAT